>NW_026057582.1:43403151-43444104 GCF_023721935.1 Panthera uncia | reverse complement strand
CCAAAAAAAAAAAAAAAAACAAAAAAAAAAACAAAAAACGTTGAAAAAAAAAATTTAAAAAGAGAGTTAAGTAGGCTTAACACTTGCTATCAGCACTTAAAAGCAATTATGTTGATCAAATTGCTTAACCCTTCTGAGACCTTTCATTCCAAGTCTTTCACATTGAGATTTTATTTACATCATGAATATGTTAGATTTAAATGGGGAAGTTTATGTATAGTGTTTAGCCTGGTACTTGGCCTTTAACAGGTATCTTAAACCTTAATTCCTCTCCCTTTGGATATTTCTTTTTTCATCTCCTCTCTACCCTCTACTGTCATCATACTTTTTTCTGTATTTTTAGCAAGCCATCGAAATTATATAGTGGTCTGAGTAAGCATGGCTCCATAAACTAGAGTCCCAGGCAATGTCCATTGTATGGCTTTTCCTAAGAGTTAGTTGCCTTCAGACTTCTCTTATACATAACTCTTCAAATTCCAGTGTTAAAAATATTCTAGAAACTCTTGATATTAGATGACACATTAAAATAGAAACTTTGAATGTTGCTCTAACAGTGTTAAATTTGGGAACCTGTATTAGAAGCTGAAGTTATGATAGCACATAAGTGCAGATGATAGCACTTCCTTTCACAGATGCATGCTCTCTTTTTTATTTTAAAATTTACATTATGCGGATATTAAATTGGTTTAGCTACTAAGCTGTGCCAAATACTGTGGAAGTATTTCGTTCACATCTCTTTACTTTTCGAGAAATAATCTACTTTTTTCCTCCCCTTCTTGAATATGGTAGTAAGTGCCTTGCATAATCTTTACTACTTTGTATATGCTTTATCCTTGCAAACAAAAGGCAGTAGAGGAGATAATGCTAAACTGATGATATTTAGTACAGTGCAGGGACATGACTTCATGCCACTGTAATGCTAAAGTAATATTTAAGGTTTATTCTTAAATTTTATTCTCATTTCCCTTGTGGTGGCATAGTTTATAAGAGATCTATTTCATCAAATCTGAGACTTTTCCCCCCTCATAGTTTCTGGTTACAGTTTAGCTGGCAGCATCTAAAATTTTAGTAGCAACATAAAATACTATGTGTGAGATGCAACATTAATGACGAGGATTAGGTGAAATAGGATTGATAATTTTTGGTTGTGTTAATTCTTACCCAGAAAAGCAGAATGTAAATTTTGGGTTGTTTATCAGAGATTCTGAGTCACCTATTTCAATATATAAGCTTTTAAATACTTTCTAAAATTAACTTCATAGAAGGTAAAACAAATGTCTAGAAACAGATGAATCTGCCCTGGAATTCCAGTATTAAAGGTGTTGGTTACTTTCACTTAACATTTAAGCCAAAAACCTGAATCTTTACAAATCTTTTAACTTTAAAATCTTTTAATATTTTAGTTCTGTACTAAAAATGTATTCTCCCTGATTAGGTAAGAACAAAATCTAGCCTCAAATTTTTCTTTTTCCTTAAAGATTGTATGAGGACTTAAGAATTGCCATTCTAATATCTTACGTAAAATACCCCATCATGTGTGTGAAAGTTAATATTAAAAAAGAAAATCCTCTAATTTCTACCTTAACTGAGTCAGCCTTCCACCTACTGCTAAGGTTTCTGTGTACTTTTAGATATTCTGTTAAAATGACAACCTTTAGCATGTGATAGATTTTGCTTGAATGAAGAATAGTCCAATTTAATCCAAGGAACAAAATTTTATATCTAAATTTAAAAAATGTATTTAAAAGAATTTGATAGGAGGGAAAACTGGTACTAATTTAAGATTTTCTCTTTGGTAATTCTTAGAATTTTTCTTGTTCTTAAAGCTCTGTCTTTTAAAAATAGTTTAGAAAGCATATAACTAGGATGGGTATGTTTTGGTTGTGGTTGTAACTTCTCTCTCTCAACTTGGCAGACCATAGAACCATCTTTTTGGCTTTTTCTCTGTTCATTTTTATTGCTATTGCTAGTGAAAGGAGAGAGAAAAATTAGTGTAATCTCAATTTCTTTCATTTCCACCTTTTTTTTAACCCCTTCCTACCCAGCAGTCAGAATTCCAAGTGACAGTTGAGGGATGAACAGTCTAGTTACATAAAAAAAAGTTCAGTCCTTTTGCTCTTTGGATTTTTATCTGGGAGAAAAAGATTGAGCTTATTGAAACAGGAACCAGTAATGGTGCCTAGTTGTTGTTTCTTCAGGTGTAGGAAGCAGAAAGACAACAAATACCAGGTAAGGTAACCTGTTCATACACTAAAGAAGGGAAGGCTCCATTTGGATGCAGGCCTGTGGGTGATGATACAAATAAATCAGTTACTAAGATCTCATTTATTCAGAATAAAATAAACTTCTGGGGAGGCAGGGTTCTGAAGTATCTTTTCTTTTTTCTTTCTTTTTTTTCTTTTTAAGCTCTTTTTAACAAAAGAGCAGGGTTTTCATTCTTATTTTGGTAGATTTTAAAGATTCAGTGATCAGAATTATTAAGTAAAAACTATAAGGAGTAGGAAATTTTTCTTCTTGTCCTGTTGCCTGGTTGTATATTATTGTAGAGGGATTTATTATTGCATAAATTGTAGTTTTGGAGAACATCTAGGGAGAACAGAATTGGATTAGATTAGGCCAATTATGTATAAAGGAAAAAGGTTGGATAGATGCTAAACTGGTCAGTTTTTTAGAATTATTTGATGAGCTGTTGACCAAGAGTATTTGTTACACTGTAACCTTGTTAAAGGAAATTGATTTCATTACATATTTATGAATGGAGTCTGTTGGATATTGTCCTACATGCTGAAGCTACAGACATGAATGAGACTTGGTTCCTGTTCTCAAGAATGTGGCTTAGTGTGGAGATAGAGGTGTCATACAGAAAAGTATGATGAATAAAATTCTTGAACTGTGGTACAGGTTTAGAGGAAGAGATAATAAATTCTATCTGGAGGAGAGTGAGGGTGAAGAGGCACCACAGAGAAGGAACAACTAAACCTGATATTGAAAAAAATTGCCCAACCCCTGACGGGAAGTTCAAGCTAAGGGGATACAGTGTTAAAAATCATGGGAATGTATGCCAGACTGGTGTATTCACAGTATACTGGCATGTTGTGGAAGTGTAAAGTTTGAGGTGTAAGTAGAGAAAGATTGGCTAAGACCCAATTATGAAGGACTTTGTATGCTGTTTAAGGACCATGAACTTGATCTAGCCTGTTTTATGGTAAACCTCTGAAGGGTATTACAAGGATGAATAAATGTTTTGTCTAACATTTTAGATCACTCTGGTAACAATGAAGTGTTTGAATTTGTGTGGGGGAGAAGTATGTAGGACTAAAGATATAATACAATAAATGATTAAGGTGCAGATAATAGTGTTAAAAGTTTTTTTTTTTTTTTTAGTTGAGAGATAATTGACATATAGCAAATTAGTTTCAGGTGTACAGCATAATGACTTACATGTGTATAGAATATGAAATGATCACAACAATAAGTCTAGTTAATAGTTAACATCCATCATCATGCATAGTTACAAATTTTTTGTTAAATCTTTATGTGAGATGGCATTCGTCAAAAATAAAAAAGGACAAAAAACCCATCTTGATAGATTTATAAACTTATATGATTTATTTTCATTGTTTATAAACCTGACTTAATATACTTTTGACAGCTCCTGTTTCTTTTCTAATGATAGGAAAGTTTTTCCCATTGGGATGTTCTTCCTGTACCCCTCACAAAATAATCCTTCCAGACTATAGGCAGAGAGAAGGATCGTATGGTATTTTGATATTCGAGATGAGTGAAACTGAGGGCCTAACCTCAGGCATTGAAGCAAAGGGGACTACTTTTAGAAATATGTAAGAAGTAGAGTCTTAGGACTTGGATTTAGCAATGGAAAAATTAATAGTATTTGTGAAAAATGGTTACAATAAAATTGGGGGAAAAGTAAGAAACTAGCAAAATTCAAAGAGTACCAGTGGGAACTGGGATGGGCAGAAAAAATGTTCAAGGAAAAAGACCCCAAGCCTGTTTTGGTAGGCTGCTTAATTGCCTGAAGGCTTGGAAATGCCAAGGGGGAAGAAAGCCCCTCTTCTGGACACAAATTATAGCAGTGGGGACTTCTGTGTTTCTGGGGAGATGCTAGAAGGAAAGTGGTTAAAAGTAGCAGTTAACTTTCATGTTTTAATGCTTTACAAGGAAAATACGTTCATGGGTTGCTTCTGCAGTTTACAGTCTGTTTTAAAACATTCTGTATGTTTTAAGTGGAATCACATAATATTTACATGTTAAAAGTTCATTGATTTGTACACAGGATTTTTGCACTTGCTCATATATATGTTGTATCATAGTTTTTAAAAAGTCAAAAAAGTCAATTATAAGAAGAAAGAACAAAGTCTCTTTCCTGGCCTTCAAGGCTTTAGAGCTTTGAGTTTTTTATATTTGAAGAATTGAATTGATATAGAAGAAGCAAGTTCTCTTCTTATTCTTAAGGTTTTCTTTTATAGTAATTAAAAAATTATAAGGTACTAATTCATTTTGCTAGCCCATATTATGCTTATCTTTTTTCTGTGTCTTTTTTGTAATTGCTTCTCTACTGTCTTGTGTTTTCTGAATTAAATAGTTCTTTAATTATCAGCAGTCTTCAAGTGTGGATTGCCTTCCTAAATTTTGGATCTAATTAAAACTAAATAATTTTCATAGAATTCTGTTTCTGAACTAGTTTTACCTCATCAAACTTGGTAAAATTAAACTTTTTTCTTTTTTTGGTGATTTTTATTTTAGCCTAATAAAGATGTTGTGGAACAAATGGAAAAATGGTGAGAGTTTAAAATTTTCTTTTTGTATTTTAATGACTCATTTCTACCAAATTTGAGGTAACAGAATTACTAACTATATTAATCTAGGTTGTTAAAATGCTCTTTGTACTTCATAATGGAAGAGGGTGATATGCTGTTGAGTGATTTGATTTGGGCTTACGTTAGGTTTGTGGCATTATGTGTGGTGGTGATTTTGTTTAGGCTAGCATGTAAGCATGTATTACTTGAACATGTTTTACTTATTGTTAAAGAAGTACCCTTAGACCATGATCAGAGATCCTCACAAACCTTTGTAGAATTAAGTTTATAAGAAATGATGGACACAGGAATTGATTGATGTAAAATATTTAGCAGTAATAGCATTTACCTTGAAAAATAGTTAATTCATATGTTTTAAATTTGTAATTTAGCATTCAAGAAAAAGATGAGAAGTTGAAGACAGTGGAAGAATTACTTGAAACTGGACTTATTCAGGTGGCCACAAAAGAGGAGGAACTGAATGTAAAGCATTTTATAGATTTGTTTTTCTTATGGGGTCGTTAGTGAACGTGAAGGAGATTTACTATAATTTTAGATTTTCCCCATAGCTTTTGAAACTTCATATTAGTTATCCACATTTTATGAATATATCTTTTTTCATGAAATGTAACATTTTATTAGGAATACCAAAATGTGTAGTTGATTGTAGCATTCACTGTCTTAATGAAATAGATACTGTTTTTATGGTTTATATATGCTTCCTTTCTTCCACCCTTGCCCAAATTATAACCAAATGATAACTAGCAGACTTCATAAGTTCATGAGGTAGTATTGGAAGCCAGGGAAAGGAGAGTCTACAGCAGTGTTTTGTGATTATCATTAGCCTTAAATGACTTGATTCCTTCTTTCTGGAAGAAATGTTAAAAAGATGTATCTGAGTTTAGGGGGAGAAATGACTTGATAAGTGGTATATAACATGCTGTTAAAGTGGTGGAAACATAAGCAGAAATACTTGTGGGCATAAATGAATTAAAGATCCATTTGGCTATCTCTAGAAGTTAGAGAATTATAGACATGAGTGACAAGGAGATTTCTGGACCTTCCAGAGATGGAAAGAAGCAGCTAAAGAAAAATGAGAAGGTAGGGTATTTTGAAGATAGCTAATTTTTTAGAAAATAAAAGTATGTTGTGCTTATGTGTCTTTGTAAAAGGCAATAAGAACAGAAAACTCATCTCTGACGAAAGAAGTTCAAGACTTAAAGGCTAAGCAAAATGATCAGGTAGTGTATTCAGTAGATCTTGCAACTGTTCTCTTTTAAAACAATGTTCTCTTTTAAACAATGGACAAACCTGTTTTGTTCAAATAGAGCAAATCTGTTGTTAATTCCTCCCTTCACCAGTGTGGAATTGTCAGAGTTTTCATCTGAATGATTAGTGACTTAATTAACAGTACTAGAAGCTACATTTCATTGAATGCTGACTTGTACACCAGACACTGGGTAGAGTACTCTAGATAGTGTGTCATTGCTGCTTACTACGGCAATAAAAGGTTTTGCGTATACAAGTATAATGCAAGACTCTACGTAGCAGTAGAAGAAGCTCTCTGAAATTGGGCAGTTTTCTAGTTATTTTTTCTTTTCATGTGGTTAGAATTATTAATTGAATAATTGTAACTTGTTATCTATTGATTTTTCTTAACTGTAAATACCCTTAAAGCTACTTACTTCCAGAGTGCTTTTCATTTTCACTATTATGACATTTAAAAAAAATCTAGAAAGAATTCCTGGGTTTACTTTTCTCATTTGGATTTTGGTATAGTGGAAAATTTAAGGATAATATACTTTTCTGTTTCTGAATTCATTTATATTTTGAGCAGATTACTAAGTAGGATGCCCTCCTATTTCCAGGTTTCTTTTGCATCTCTAGTTGAAGAACTGAAGAAAGTGTAAGTAATGACCATTTTAAACTGGTCTTTCTCTTTTGGTCCATTTTCTTAGTGCTCGTGAATCTTGTTTTATTGTGCAATTGAGACAGTTGATGTATGTTAATAGTTTAACCTTCCACTCCAGAATTTTTTGCTGGTGGATTAAGAGAATTTAGCTGTGCTTCCTTAGGGTAGTGTGGTTGCTAAAACATATATTTCTATAATCGATTCCATTTATTTTCTGAACTTATGGCATCAAATTATTAATTTTCTCTTTTTGCAGTAAGAACAGGTTATACTGGATAGAGAGATCATGTACCCTCTTGAGGTGTCTATGAGTTTGATGCCATTATTGTGTAGAAGTTCTGCCACTGCTTTCAGAACTCTGGAAGCCAATATTGTTGAGAGTAACTTGATTGTCCCTAGTGTTCTTCAGGGTATTCTTAACATCCTCTGTGCACTTTCAGAGCGTGTCACCTGTTTCTCTTTGTGTGCATAGGCTTTAGCCATCTGGTATATCCTGATTAATTCTCATTTAGAAAGACTTAAGTATTTTTTTTTTCCCCCTTCTTATCTGCAAGATACATTGCTATCTTACTTAAAATGGGAAGAGTTGATTTGGATGGCACTATTCATGATTTGGTTCTGTTATGTCTTGGTGGATCTTGATATTTCTATTAAAGTTTAATACTGCATTTCTTCATCTAAGGATCCATGAAAAGGATGGAAAGATCAAGTCTGTGGAAGAGCTTCTGGAAGCAGAAGTTCTCAAAGTTGCTAATAAGGAGAAAACTATTCAGGTATTGAGAAAGAGAAAATTGTATGTTTTGTATTTTTGTTTATCAACTTAGTGAATATCATTTAATTTCATGTGTTTGTCTGTACATTGCATTTTATGTCAATTTCTATGTTTCCATTGTCCAATCTTGTCTGTTTTGTCATTGTCAAGGATTTGAAACAGGAAATAGAGGCTCTAAAAGAAGAAATAGGAAATATCCAGCTTGAAAAGGCTCAACAGGTAAAAATCCCAGAGCCATAGCATGACAGATTTATTAGTGTATGTGTATTTATGAGCTATTTGGTTTTTTTCTTGTTACTCAGAAAAAAACTTTCAGTAGTGTGCTGTAAGTATTTTGGGTTATGTGCTTTTTATTTATTTTTTGCCTGATTTGAGAAAGTGTTCTTGATATCAATGTATTTTTTAACTCTTAAAGATTCTTTTCTAGAAGTTTTGTGTATTAATGTTTCATTTTAGTTTGCCAACTTAAATACAAAACAGTTTGGTAAATCTTTTTAACCTTTTTGTTTTTTTTAAATTGCATGGATCAAAATGTTTTGTTATAGAATATTGCTCAACCTTTGCCTGTAGAACCAAGTAAAACTTCATTGGGGGATTTCAGAGGTAGCTGGGATTACCGGACATACAGGGTTTGGGTGAATTTAATCTGATAAAGCTTCATGGAAAAAATGGTGAGATTGTGTGGACGAGATGATTCATCCAACAATTATTCAACGATATTTCCTGAGTTCCTCCTACTTGTGAAAACACTATGTTAGTGATTGAAGATAATGTGTTGAACAAAACAGGGTATGATGAAAATATCACAGTTCTCTAATATAGATTGAGAGATTAGGAAAGTCTCTTGAGGAACTGACATCTAAGCCAAAATCTGAAAGGACAGTGAAGAGAGTGAGGGATAAAATGTAGTATTGAACTACTGTGTATGATAAGAAAAGCAGGACAAAGTAGTTGAGTAGTTGTCCTTGAAGAGCTCTGATACGGTAGGGAAGTATATGTACAGTTAATACTCTATAATTTTCACAACTTGAGAATGAACACATTATTCAGATTTACTGTTCATATTTTTATTTTGTTACTCTTACTGTCATTGGAAACCAGAGAAGGCAAAATCAAAACACATCTCATTTTGGCATGAATAATTCAGCTAGGATTTTTTTTTAATGTTTATTTATTGTGAGAGAGAGAGAAGTGCGCACGTGTGCGCACCTATGAGTGGGGGAAGGGCAGAGAGGGTGGAGGAGAAAGAGAGAATCCCAAGTAGGCTCTGTGCTGACAGTGCAGA
This sequence comes from Panthera uncia, assembly GCF_023721935.1. Classification (NCBI taxonomy): domain Eukaryota; kingdom Metazoa; phylum Chordata; class Mammalia; order Carnivora; family Felidae; genus Panthera; species Panthera uncia. The sequence continues at coordinate 43,435,318 of NW_026057582.1, read as the reverse complement.
GGCAGGGATTGATTGTACAAACCGGGAGATCGTGACCTGAGCCAAAATCAAGAGTTGGATGCTTAATGGACTGAGCCACCCAGCTGTCCCTCAGCTAGGATCTTTGTAATTTAAAGTGTACACCTTTTAAAGCTTATCATAAGGCTTAAGGTAAATTGAAAGGATTATAAATTGCTTTTTTTCTGAAAGGTTTTTTCTTTGTATTTCAGTTGTCTATCACCTCTCAAATTCAGGAGCTTCAGAACTTGTAAGTACCATTTCTTTCATTTTCCTTTAATATCTCTTTTCCACAAGTTAAATACAAGTATATGCAAGTCAAATACAAATCAAATGCAATTATAATGAAAATCATAACTTCTTTTTAATTTCAAGTAATATTTTTAGGAATATGAAGTAATATCTCAAAAAGCTCTCATGGTTTTAAGTTTTCCATTGGGATTTAACTTATAGACTTTATGATGGGAATGGGGATAGTGTGGAAAGTCTTATTTTTCATAATTTATAATCCGAATATGACCTCAAACTGAGATGTTGCTCTTTGCCTATTTTAATAGCCACTGTGAAACTGGCTATATAATTCATAGCCAGACCAGTGATGCTAAGCTATCTAAATTCGCTGGTATTGGCCTAAACAGAATGATATGGGATGAGAGTAGGGCTACTCTAATTTATTCAAGATCTGGATCTGCAGTGATAGATGGAATTTCTTTCTTTAATTTTCCTATACTTCTCAACTTATTATCTGCAAAATCACGTTGGCCTGTATACTTAAAATATTTATTTTTTAGTTTATTTTGTTTCAGCCTGGACTGTAAATACAACCTAAAATCTTTTACAGTCTCCACTTTTGTTTGTACAGTCCTATTACATTTTCACTGATGCTTCTTATTAACTTATTGTCAGATTAAAAGGAAAGGAGGAACAGATGAATACCATGAAGATTGTTTTAGAAGAGAAGGAGAAAGACATAGCCAATAGAGCGAAATGGTTGCAGGTGAGAAGTCAAAAACAAAAATAAACACTTTTTTTATACCTGAATGTCAATTCAGTTCATACCAATTCTTTTTCAGGATCTTCAAGAAGAAAATGAATCTTTAAAAGCTCATGTTCAGGAGATAGCACAACATAACTTGAAAGAGGTATAGTGTAAACAGATTACTAGCATATTACATAAGAAATGAGAAATCTCTTTTTTATTGTACTAGAAAATAAATTGAGTTTCCTGGTCATAAAAATTGGTTTATCATAATTTTGTTGTTGATAGAATAAATTAAATTTTATCTTTGTTAGGTCTTTCTGCCTGATTTGTCAACCTAAGTTTAAAAGTATTACCTATCCTTACTTTTTCACTCATACTTCAGTATCTGTTTAGTTGTTATATTAATCTGTAATCCTTTAAGAGGTGGATATTAAAAATTGAGTTAAAGTTCATTCTGTCTGTTTTATAAACAGCCTAATTTGAACATTTAATTACATTTTTATTTTATTGGTGAGTGATTATGTATGTATGTATGTGTAATGTGTGTGTGTGTGTGTGTGTGTGTGTGTATGTATGTATTGGTAGTACCTGATCTTTTAATGTTAGAATTAAAAATGTGAATCTGTTTCTTAGGCATGTTCTGCATCACGATTTGAAGAACTTGAGATGGTGTAAGTATAATTTTAGCCAGCATTTTAAAAGAGGAACTTCTCATAATTTTCCAGAAAGCACGTATTCAAGTGCTTTCTGGAAAAAAAACTCATATTGAGTTTCTTTTAAGTCATTTTTTGTTAAATTAGGAATTATGGCCCAGAGGCAAAAAAAAAAAAAAAAGGGTGGGGGGCAGTCTCTGTTTGGCATAATAAAAAAGAGGCCTTTTAAGTGCTTTCAGATGCCTGGAGACTTTATTCTTTCCAAGCCCTTCAAATCCATTTTCTGATACCTTCTTTCTGCTAATATAGACTGGTTTTATTTAAAGTCCTTTTTTTTTTTAAACAAAGTATGCAATTATTCTAAAGACAGGTTAAATTTATTTCAAATTGAAATCATTGTATTTGAAAGTATAACAGCTCTGAATCAACCAGAAGATAATCTTAGTTACAGCCTTGATGAAGATGATTGAATCTTTCTAGAAAAGTAACTTGCTTATTGAAGAGAATAGTATCTGTTGTCCTATCAGTTATGCTGTGCTGAATACTAAAAATATTAAATCTGATCACCAGTCTTTATAGATGTTTATGCTAGAAAATTTTCACCTTATAAAGTCTTCTTTTAAGCTAAATCAGTCTACAGTGGTAAGAAAGATATCTGGACTTCATCTTTTTGGCACACTATAAAATTAACAGATTTTGCTTTGATGTGATGCTATCAGTCTTTATTGATATTTAAGAAGAGGCCCCTTGAAAATGTGTCTTTAAAAGTAAGGTATTGAGGATATTAGGTCATTGTCTTTTTGAAGACAAAGGAGATCTCTCCTCTTGACACTAAAATTCTTATATGTGTAACATAATTGTTTATCTTGGAGGCCTTGTGTAACTGTTAAGGTGCTTTCATTTGCTAATAGAAAGCTTGGAGACACATTTGGGGTCCATTTGTAATAGGTATTTAGGTCATTAAAGAATGTGTTTTTAGATTTATTGCTACATCATATTTTTCTTTTTTTAATTAATAGAATTTGGTTGGGGGAAGCAATTTTAGGTTTACAGAAAAAACTGAAAGTACAGAGTTCTTGTATACCCCCTACCCCCACTCAATTTCTGTTATTTATTCTTGCAGTAATGTGGTATGTTTGTTAGAATTGGTAAACCAGTGTTGACATACTGTTATTAACTAAAGTCTGTAGTTTCCCTTAGGGTGTTGTACATTCTGTGGGTTCTGAGGAATGTATAATGACATGTATCTATCATTACAGTATCATACAAAATAGTTTCACTTTCCTAAAAATCTCCTGGCTCTACCTGTTCATCCCTTCCTTCCTCTAACCTCCATCCCCAATCTTTGGCTACCACTGATCGCCATAATTACCGTCTCCATAATTTTGCCTTTTCCAGAATGTCATATAGTTGGAATCATACAGAATGTAGCCTTTCAGAATAGCTTCTTTCACTTAGCAGTATGTATTTAAGTTTTGCTGGGGATCCCCCCCCCCCCCCGCCCCCTGACTTTTAATCCTGTTCTTCATGTGTGCTCTTTTGTCATTTTTCGTGTAGACTTATAAACATCTTGAAATTCTTTTTACTTTCTACATTAAGGTGGGACAAAAATAACGTTCATTTCAACAAATATTTGAGAGTCTGTTACAGGCCCTCTGGCACTGGGAATACTGAAATGGCCAAGATGGGTTCCTGCCCTGAGGAAATAGATAAACAGACCATTTTAATAGCATTAAGTGCTACTCTAGAGGTCTGTTGAATAGGGTGACAAGGGCAATTGGGATTCACTTGAGCTAGATAGAGTAAGATTTATGCCTATGCTGGCTAAGGGAGAACCAGATTAAATTATACGTAGCATCTCTTCACAAAGGCTTGGGCATATTGTAAATTCCCAGGTCAACTAACTATGGCTTTATTTTTTTTATTTTAGATTTTTCTCCTAGATAAAGCCATACTTAAGAAATGTTAACTATGAAAGTGTAGCAGTTTTATGATGTACTTTGAGTTGAGTGATTCTGGGAATAATATCTTTTAAAACAAATTTATAAGTTGGTATAATATGGGGCGAAAGAGCTGTTAGGCATTGTTTCTGCTATCTTTTTTTTTTTTTTATAGATGATATAGAAGTCTGTCCTTTTTTATGTGTATAACTGAATCAGATCTTTGTAAAAATTCTAGGTTGAAAGAAAAGGAAAATGAAATGAAGAGAATAGAAACTGTACTAAAAGAGAGAGAGAGTGATCTTTCTAGCAGAACAAAGCTGTTACAGGTGAATACATTTAATTAAAATTAATTATTGTGTGACTTGTCTTTGCATGTTTTAAACAATTTTAACTACACAAAAAATAGGATAGAGACTCTTTCCTCCCAGGCAGATACTGGGTCTCATTCCTAAGAAAACTATCAATTATTTGTATATCTTTTGAGAAAGTGCCCATGCATAAAATACGTGTGTAGGTGTGTACTTGTTTTTTAAACACTGTTTAACCATGCACACGTTTGTATTTGGCTTTTCTCCCTCAATTATTAATGTTTTTGAAATCTTTCCACATAAGCACGTTTCTGTCTTCAACTTTCTTTTAAATGTTTATTTTTGAGAGAGAAAGAGAGAGAGTGCGAGTTGGGGAGGGGGAGAGAGAGGAGGGTACAGAGGATAGGAAACTGTCTCCATGCTGCCTGCAGAGAGCCCAGAGTGGGGCTGGAACTCACCAACTGTGAGGTCATGACCTGAGTGGAAGTTGGCCACTTAACCGACTGAGCCACCCAGGTGCCCCTCTGGCTTCAACTTTTAATGGCTTCATGGTATTCTCTTGTATCATCTGTCCTCATTTATATAACCAATCCTGATTTACAGATGCCTGGATTATTTAGAGTTGTGTTTCCTGTTACAACAGTGAATATCCTTAAACACACATTTTTAATACTTTGCCTGTATTTAAAATTCCAGGAAGTGAATTTTGGGGTCAAAGGTTTATGCGGTTTCTTTTTTCTTTTTGAAAGAGGTAGTTAAAATTGAAAATCCATATCTCTTCATCTTGTAGCTAATATTGAACATACTTTCCTGAGTGTTAAGTCTTGGAATGAAAGGTATCTTTCACTCTGTGATCATAAAAATATTTTCATGTGTTTCGATATGTTTATAATTTACTTTTTTGTTTGATGTCTTACGCATATGTAATTTATTTAAGTTATGAGAATAACATTTCAACCTTGAAAAAAATGCTAGCCACATTATTAAATAATCCATTATTATTTTACTGCAGTGGTTCTGCCCCCCAGGGGACATTTAGCAGTATCTAGAGACTTTTTGGTTGTCACAGTGGTGGAGAGCTGCTACTGCATATAGTGAATGGAGGCCATGGATACTGCTAAACCTCCTACAGTGTACAGGACAGTCCTATCAGCAGAGAAATAGCCAGCCCAAAATGTTACTAGAACTTGCCCTACTGATCTGAAATGTCACCCCATACTAAATTCTTATAGGTATTTAGATCTGTTTCTGGATCCTGTTTTCTTCCAGTGAGACTGCCCACTCCCAGATTGGTACTGAATAATTTAATTATTCTAATCTTATACGGTGTTTTAATATAGGGCTTATTACTCTTAATATTCTCACTTGAAAAAAATTACTATTTTAGAATTTTCCTGGCTTGTATGGTATGTTTCAAAAGTTTATATGGAAAATAAAGTCTCTGCACAGGTATTCATGTTAAAATTTTTTTTTAAAATAGGAAGTACAGGATGAAAACAAATTGTACAAATCTGAAATCGAGCAGCTTAAGCAACAGAACTACCAACAGGTAGGTACTGTTAGGTGGCTTGCCTTTCATTTATGTGGTGAAAAGTTAAATAATTCAGACTGTCTATAAGTATTCTTACCATTATGCCTTTTTATTGAAAATAAAGTATGTTGGTTTATTTATCAAATTTCTTTAAAAAATTTTGCTATGTTATATCCAAAGTAATATATAATTTATAAAGCATACACAAATAATGTTACTATCTATATTCCAGCTCTGTTATATATCTGTGTGTGTATGTTTTCAGATCCTCCAGAATGCTTTTCTTAGCAAGTCCGTTAAAATCCTATCATGGTTAAATGTAGGTGTATACCATTTTCCCTTTCCCTCCAGTAAAAATATGAGTAATTGGAGAGAAACTAGAAAATGTGTAATATTATCAGTAATAGTTTACCACTATTGGAAATACTTTTTCAAGGCATAATTCTTCTTGGTAAAAATAAAATGGAAATACGTTTTTTTTTTTAAAGATGTTACCAATATATCCTTTCAATTATTTTCTGAATGTATATAAACTAGAAAGTATTATGAAGGGCAAAAGAATTTGTCCCTCTCAGCAAGGAGATTATAGTATAGTAGTTTAGTATGAAAGATTATAATCTTCAAGGTATATAAATACTGTATGTTGTGTACTTTTGCACGTTACGTAAAATTAACTTTCTGTTACATGCAAGTTAACTTTTCTTAGTTTTTCTTTTAACTTCACTTATGTTATTTGGACTTTTGGAAGCTTAATATAGTCAAAAGAATTGTACAGTAGGAAAATTTAATGTGTTAACTCAGTGCTTTGCACATGCTATGAAGTTGATAAATACTTGTTAAGTGAAGAATTTAAGTATGTAGTGACAATGATTTGATTTAGTACTCAGTACATTTTTAAAATGTATACATATTTTAAGATTACTTGGTGACAGGCATACAGAATATATAGTATTTTTACCTTTGTTGTCTTAATTTATATCTGAGAAGAGTTTTAATTTTTTGTGGTCTTCTAGAAAGCTTTACTTTGAAATAATATTTAACTCTTTTAACAGGCCTCATCTTTTCCTCCACATGAAGAACTATTAAAAGTGTAAGTAATAATTTTGATTCACAGTTGGGGAAGTGGTAATTGTTTTTATGTGCTAAACAGTTCTCAGATAAGCAATTTAACTATAAATGGCACCTAATTTTTCTAATTCTATTTAGATTTCTTGCACCTGCAGGTCACTAGAGTTTAGCTGTGCCCTGGGCTCAACTGATGTACCTTTTTATGGTGTTTAGAGTTTAGTTGAGGGAGATTTTGAGGTTTTTAGGCATTCAGAAAACATCTGAATAAAGTTAAATTGTATTTTCAAGGCTTTACTTATTTACCTTACATTATCTCAGTTATCTTCCTGATATCATTGTGGAATTGGATGATGCAAATTTAAGTTTCTGCTTCTGCATTTTATTTTATTTAAAAAAATTTTTTAAATGTTTATTTTTGAGTGGGGGGGCGGGGGACAGAGGATCTGAAGTGGGCTTCATGCTGACAGCAGAGAGCCCAGTGTGGGGCTTGAACTCACAAACTGTGAGGTCATGATCTGAGCAGAAGTTGGACCCTTAACCAACTGAGTCACCCAGGCGCCCCACTGCTTCTGCATTTTAAAAAAAAATTTCATCATCTTTATGGTTGCTATCTTTTAAGGGGACTTTTTATGCTGAAGCACTTTTCTTTCATTGTTGGCTGGTATTTTTCTCTCAGAGGGTACATTTAAGGTTATTTTGGCTAACTTGGTATGTTTGAACATGCTAGATGTTGACCACATTAAGTGTTGTTCCATCTTGAATCATTTACAGGGTTGTTGGCTTACTGGTTTAGAATTATTTACTGGTGAATTAAGTCTGGAGTTTGACTGTTTATAGCAAAGTCAGCAAACTTTTTCTGTAAATGGCGTGTAGTGAATATTTTAGTCTTTGTGGGCCACAGAGTTCTGCTTCGTATTTTTTTTTTTTTTTTTTAATTCTTTAAAAACGTAAAATCAGCTCTTGGCTAGAGGTCCAAAGAAGGTCTGTGGTTTGGGCCCAGAGCCCTAATTTGCCAACCCCTTGTATAGAGCCTTATTCTTAAGGAAGAGCTATTTGTAATTTGACTTTATATCCAAGCTGCTCTCAACTGTAACAGAATTGAATTGGGAATCTTTGCCATTGCTTTCTGCATTTCTGGGAATTAACTAATGCATTAGAACTAGAAAAACCTGAATCCTGATAATGTTATGAAAATGATGACACTTACCTTACATTAATATCACACTTTTGTTGTGGGTTAGCCATTTAAAGAAAGTCATAACTGATTTCATTGCCTTTTGGAAAAAATATTTAAGGGAATGCTTGTACATCAGTTTTCACTCTTCTGAAAATAGCCATTTCTCTGCCATAGATAAAAATAGAAACAACTTTAACTGCAGAAGTTCATATATTCATAAACTATTTCTTCAGGGGATGATTTCTCTTTAGCACAAATATCAGCATGTCATATTGTAAAAGTCATTTTTGAAAATAAGAGTGCATCAGGAATAGGTTTTCCATGGTGACAATTAATAGTTAAGTTTAAAAGAGTTTACCTGTTAATACATTCTGCAAAGCATTGTCTGCTTGCTGTTTTTCTTTTGTAGTAGTAAATACCATGTTCACTGCCTAAAATGTTGCTATGTGTATTCATGTTTTGGTTTAGAATTTCAGAAAGAGAGCAAGAAATAACTGGTCTTCAGAATGAGTTAGATTCTTTGAAGGAGGCTGTTGAACACCAGAGGAAGAAAAACAATGTAAGCAAATCTTGTCAGAATAAAACTTTCCTTTTTATTATTTCACTGAAATACCATGATTCAGAATTTTTTTTAATTTTAATGTAGATTTTTTCTTAATCTTGCTGTTTTGTGTGTACCTTATTTGGAAGGATTATTAATCATTTTATTAGAGAACATATTTTAATAAATAAATGAAATGACTAATTTGTATATTTCTGATTATAATTTTAAGTATTGAAACTATATTACAGCTTCAGATTTTAATTTTTTTATTAAAATGCAATTGACTTTTGGTTGAACTTTTATTTGAAAAAATTCTTTCGTCTCAATATTTTAAAATCCATTGTATTTTTTTTTAATTTGACTAGGCTAGCCTTTTTGTCAACTGAAAGTAAGCCAGTATTGAAACTCAATATTTTCAGTAATTATGTCTTTCGGAGCCTTCTGGAACCTCCCTTTTTTTAACTGAGAGGTGGTTCAAATTTTGGTAACGAAGCATGTTAGAGGCCTCAGAACCTGAATACACTTACAGTATAGTGGAAGAGGATAGTGCCCTAAGAAATACAAATCTTAATACTTTTACTGAATAGACAGTGATTTAGGTGATTCTTAAAAAATTCTGACCAGAAGGTGATACCTGTAGGTAGAATCCAACCATTTCTTGCTAGAGAAGGAATTTTTGCACACAAAAGTATGCTTGCTAAGACTTGAGCAAGGTTAAAAATGTTCCTGAAATCTCTAAGGGGATCTTGATGGGAAATTGATATGTGTTTTCCAATGGAAGTTTAATTTTCAAAGTCTGCATTAATTTGTTAATTTAACATTAGTTGACATGTACTTGCACCCCAGAGTTTGTCAAAATTAGGTATGTGAATTGCCCTTTGTGTGTCTGTGTAACATTACTAACAGCATTGCTTGGCCACAAAACCAATATATTTGAATTTGCCAATATATTGTTAACATCTTAACTGTGTTTTATCGTCCGGATTCTGAGGCAGGGAGGACGTAGTAATACCAGTGTAATGCAGCAGCATCGCTGCAGGCATGGAAGTGTGTGAGAAGTGCCCAGACACTGAAGGCCAGCAGATTGCGGCGTCAGTCCATTCCCGCTCAGCCACTTCACTGGCTGTGTGCACTTGGCCAAATTTCTGAAATGACCCCAGCTGTGGTTTCCCCATCTATAAAATGTTATGAGGATTAGTGAGAATTTACATGAAGCACCAAGTTCAGTGTTGGGCACATAAGTAAGCATTCAGTAAATGGTGATTATTGGCTTTTTGTTTTCAATGTTTAGATTTCTCAATCTGAAGAAAGACTGAAATATAGCAGATTGTACGTACTTCTATTTGCTAATGAAATGCTGTTAAAATAGATCTTTCAGAGCTCAGTTTCCAATGATTTCTGTTTCTCTTCCAAGAGAATGTGGTTTTATAGCTTTCTAGCCTCCCCATTTTCAGCCTCGATGAGGTAGCTCATACACTCATGTCAGGTTGCTTTGTGGCATACACGTGTGCAAGTGCAGTGACTATGTTATTCTTAGGTAGACTCAACATGCGTTAATTTGATAAAACCTATTTAGAGGGGAAAGTTATGCCACAGTGGAAAGTCCGAGTGATAATGGGCCTCGTTTAAAAGCCACAATGTAAAGCTTTTTGCAATACTTGTGTATTTTCTGTCCTTAATCCCCTAATATTTGATGTACCTGAAATCATTTTTATCTTGGTTTGTGTGTTTACTTTTGAATGCTTTCTTCTTTGTCACACGTGCATAATAATTACTCTACAGCTGGCATATTTGGTGTGTATACTAAAACATGGGAAGTGGGCATCTTTATTTTCTCATTCAGACTTCTAAACATTGCTTTTTATTTTTTTGCTAATATACATATTTCCCATTGAAATAATTTTGCAGTAACCAGCATTTAAATGCAGTGCAAAATACTGATGAAGTAAAGAGCAAAAATCTTTCAATAATGGATAAACTGAAATCATTCTTTCTAAAAATGATTAGGACCTTCGGGAGAAAAACTGGGAAGCAATGGAAGCATTGGCATCAACTGAAAAAATGCTGCAGGACAAAGTGAACAAGACTTCCAAGGTTGTAATGCTAACTCCTAGAAACAATCCACCGAACAGAGAAAATCTGCAGCTTGTCTTAAAATCAGACTAAAGCATTTAATTTTACTGCAATTTAAATATAAAATCTCCTTATCATCCACATTATCATCTCTGTCATCTCTGCTTTTTTTCATCTACTCTTCAAAGCTTTAATTTTGGGCATGCGGTTTGTTGTGATTACCTGATTGTTTGAGCTTTGGTGATTACTGCTTTAAGCTGTAGAGTCTCAGGAGACCTATGCTACCCATGTAAGCCCTTGTCACTGTATGCCTCGGGGGATGGTTAAGAGCCTCGGAAAAAACCCTGACCCCCTCAAAATCTAACTGAATTAAACACATTTGAATACATAGATGTACATGAAATCTGCTGGGTTCTTTGGGGCACACCAAGAGGACTCACACAGGGTAGAAAATGATCAAAGTGTTAAGTACAGGGAAGCGATCAGTTCTGGCTGGGTTGTTCCTTAGAGGAGATGAAATTAAAATTAAACTTAAGGTTTTGAAGTGGCTGGACAGTAATGAGGCATGTGTTATGTATAGTGTGGAATATTAATAGAAGGGATTATTCTCCTGACTGGAGTATGTAAAGTACTCCTGAAACATACAGCTCCCTCTGTCTTCACAATGGTAAAGGATATTCTTCCTGAGTTTAAGTTGTTGGATGGTTTGGAAGATTCTAATGAAATGTAATGGAGAAGAGTTGTTTTTAATGATTGAAACAAATGTGCCAGTTTAGTCAGGCATTTTGAAAACTCCTACCAAGAATAAATGTGGAACAGGAGTATTGAATTTTGTACATGGGCTAATAAAGTTAATTATGTGATTCAGTTCATCATTCTGGAAGTATTTTGTGGACTGAGGGAATCTTTTATTTTTCCTGTAGTGTAATAGATTTGTATTTCTATACCTACTCACCTGGGCTTAATTTTCACTAAAACCTAAATTTGAGATAGCTGGCAGACACTGGGACTAGAGAAATCTAGGCCAGGGAAAAGAATGATCTAGGCCAGGTAGGACTTTTATTTATTTATTTATTTTTTGAGCGTAGTTGCAGTCAGTTCCATTAGCGGGGGGGGGGGGGGGGGGGGGGTCTCTTTACTTTCTTTTTCACTGTTAACACCTGCCTTTTAGCTTCTATTTTGTTAATGAGACTGGGTTTCTGGGAAGTGCTAATTACTTATTATGCCATTCCTGCAAGAAATTATGGGCCACTGTCATAGGCATTCTTGTATATTGTTTACAAAAGAGAACTAGAATTTATCCATGTTTCATCCTGTGATTGGTGAGGAGTATAAAACTTTACCCTTGTTTCAAACTTATCACCAAGTGCATGATGTTTTCTTACATAGCCAGTGTTCTACAGAGAATAGAAATTGCAGTCTTCCTCTATTTTAATGGAATTTAGACTGTTTTTCAGGTAGCCTAGGTGTAAAGTGATGTTGATTGACTCAGAACCACAAGTTAGGTTGGAGGAGAAAGAAGTATGTACAAGAATTCCTTTAGTGTTTTAGATGATACAAATAAGTAATAATCTTACCTAAAATGTAGGAGAGGATGGTATACTACTTTTTCAGGTTTATCTTTAAATTAGTAAGTATTCTTGAGGAGCTACTATCAATGATAAGTTCACATGAAAGATACTTCGTATATATTACACTTAGATAAAGATAGCAATTTTCAACATAAGATCTTTTCTAGGCATTAAAGTAGAATGGAGATTGCTATCCACAACCAAACTACTGTATCAAATGAAAACTTTTTAGCAAAATTAGTACAAATCAAAAGTAACTTCTCATTTTTTTTGCCTCTTGTTATAGGTTTGACACTTGTTTCTTTTACTTAGATTCTTTTTACCTTGGAAAGCTTTCTAAAAAGTGCCTCTTTTCCTATTTTTCTTCAGTGATTGTTCTACCACTTCTGTGGTCACATGATAAAAATGACCTCTTTTTTTTTTTTTTTTTTTTTTTTTAATTTTTTTTAACGTTTATTTATTTTTGAGACAGAGAGACAGAGCATGAACAGGGGAGGGGCAGAGAGAGAGGGAGACACAGAATCTGAAACAGGCTCCAGGCTCTGAGCTGTCAGCACAGAGCCTGACTCGGGGCTCGAACTCATGGACCGCGAGATCGTGACCTGAGCCGAAGTCGGCCGCTTAACCGACTGAGCCACCCAGGTGCCCCAAAAATGACCTCTTAATTGTGAATTAATTCTGAATCAGCGGTTAATTTTCTTTGAATGAATGTATCTTATGCAGTTAGATGGGTGTATTTCTGAAAAATAGTGAACTTTATCGAATCATTGAAAATACTCCATTAAAACATCTAGTAAAGCCCTGCCACTAATCTTGAGTAAAGTTTTTTTGTGTCTGCAGAGAATATGATTAATCTCTAGTTTTTATTGTGTAATTTTAGATTTTCATGTTAGATTTTCTAAATTGGTGTGTATGCCTCTTAAATCAGTACTGGATTTCAAAGGTCGCATTTAGATGATGTTGGAAAGATAGGGTTGAGATGTTGTTAGCTTGCTTGTCTTGTCACCTCAGCTTCATAAATGTTTTTTCTTGGCTTGGTTTAGATGTGCATTTTTATAGATGTCATTTTTTAAAAAATCTGGTAGAGGTAGTTTGATTATTAGAGTTTTATTTTGCTTGTGATCAAGTTGTTACCCTAATTTTGACAAACCATGGTTTTGAGTTAATAATTGATACCCATTGTACTTGGTTTTAAAATCACCAAATTTAGACATGCATTTGTAATACCTTTAAATTTACAGCTGACAGAGTCCCTACAAGTGTCAGAATTAGTTTTCTTGATGCTTGGTATTAATGAATTAATTGCCATGAGTTTTTCCTCTTTCCTCTTTTTCCCATATGTACCACCCATCAAATTTTGACAGCCTTTTTTTTCTTTGTTTAGCATAAGTAACTTCACTTGACCTTGAAGCTGGAAATGTGAGATTTGCCAATTTAATCCCATCATTATTATAGTCCATCAGTAGTGCATTTTTTTTGTAGAGAGATTTGCTAGACCATAAGCCTCAATGTTGCTCAGATGCATATTTTTTGCATATAGTTTAAATTTTAGCTATAGGAAGTGGTTTTTTTTGTTTTTTATAACATGTAGTTTAAAGTTTTAGCTATAGGAAGTGTATTTTTTGTTTTCTTATTTTTGTTTCTGTTTTTTGAATTGAGAGGCAAATCACTTGATTTCTAATGGCAAGGGAATTATCAGATATTGCCTTGGCTTGATTAATATAAGACATGGTTATTTAGGATGCTTTAGAGATTTTGCAGATTTTTTCTTACAGAAGCATTTTAATATTTTAAAAAGAGAAATTTTAACTTTTACCAGTATTAAGATGAATTTTTAAAATACTGTGACTTTTTTCTCCCTTAGAACTTAAAAGACTGTAACTTTTTTTTTTTTTAATTCTATAATCTTGTAAGTTTGATTTGGTTCATCTTCTGCTTTAGGAAAGACAACAACATGTGGAAGCTGTTGAATTAGAAGCTAAAGAAGTTCTCAAAAAATTATTTCCAAAGGTGTCTGTTCCTCCTAATTTGGTAAGATTGATTTTTATTTCTTTGCACATGTCATCTTTATCATTATTCAAGGAAGTTGTAATGAGCATTCTGCACTTGGTTCACAAGTACATCTATTCCTTAATCTTTTCCATTTTTAACTTAGGGTGCTTTTGAGTAGGTAAGATAAATAACTTGGTTCAAAACTCATTTCTCTTTATACAACTGATACTTTTGTTGTATGCTACAAAATTTACGTAATATATTATTTAGAGGATCATAAGCATATTTGGGAAAGAAAAATTTCTTAATGTTTACTAAATCAGTAATGTTTTTAATGGCTTTATTCAAAATAGAGCTTAATTTTAAATGATTGCTTCTTAGTTTTAGGAGCACTTTATTTTCTAATTAAATGTGTTTAATACTTTGAGGCTTTTTTTTCTTTTCAAAACTCAACATCTGTTAACTTCTTTAAGCAAAAGGCTTGAGGGTAGTACAGAACAGCTTGCTTTACTTGAGGTTAAATGAGAAAAGTTGCTTTGATTCACAGAATTATTACAGTGAATATTTGAGGCAGAGAAAGTGAGTGTGCACGTAGTTTTGTAAAATGGTGTTGTAGGTCTTTTTTTAAAAATTTTATTTTAATGGAAAATTGTATACACACTCAAAAGTAGAATAGTGTAATGAGCCTGATGTACCCCCTTCCATACATCAATACACAGTCTTGTTTTACCTCCTTTCCTGTACTTTCTAGATTATTTTGAAAGAAATCAAACATCAAAGCATTTCATCAATAGCTATTTTAGTATGTATTTCTAAAAGATAAGGATTCCTTTAAAAAAATTACATGAAAAAAATCTTTAATTTCATACATTTTGTCAATACATTTCTCCATTTGTTATATAAATTTTTAATTTTAATGAAATAACCACTTACTTTAGTTTGCTGTTTTCTTTTTAATGTTTATTTATTGTTGAGAGAGAGAGGCAGACCAAGCATGAGCTGAGGAGGGACAGAGAGAGAGGGAGACACAGAACCGAAGCAGGCTTCAGACTCTGAGCTGTCAGCACAGAGCCCACCGCAGGGCTTAAACTCATGAACCATGAGATCATGACCTGAGCTGAAGTCGGACACTAAACCAACTGAGCCACCCAGGCGCCCCACCACTTACTTTAGTTTGTTTTAATCAGGACCTTAAGTAAGGTCAATATGTAATTGGTTTAAGATGTCTCTTAGATTTTTTTTTTTTTTTTTTTTTTTTAAATTCCATGGATCCCCTCCTAAATGTCAGCAACACCCCTTCTCTCTCTCTCTTTTTTAAAACCTAATGGTTTCATATGAAGTTTCCTAGTCTGGATTTAGCTGACTCCACCCTTGTAGTGTCAGTGTGTTCTCTGTCCTTTGTATATCTCATAAATTGCTGGTCCATAGAGGCCTGATTAGATTCAGATTCAATACTTTGGACGTAGGGTGGAGTAGGGCAATATTTCATGGGCAGTGTTGTGCACTTCTGTCATGAAGTCTATAAATGTCTGCTTGTCTTTCTTCGGCCCATTGGAACTTATTTAGGCTGGCTATCCAATCCTTTTGACAAAGCAGTGCTATGTCAACATTTTCTACCTTAAACTTGGAATCAACTGTTTCTCCAAGGAACTCTTGGCTCTTTCTGTGGGCACTAGGTGTGGTATAAATAAACTTAACGGCCTGTTCTACGTGTAGTTTGAGTTTAGCTCTTGTTCTCAGATTATATCTACATACAGTCTAAGTTGAACTTGTACGAGAAGCAACAATTCTTTTGTTTCCTTTGTAACTGTTGAGGATACATTCAGGTTTGATCAGTTTGGTAGATCTCTACCACTGTGGGTTTAACTGATGAGATAACTTGCACTGGATAGGCAAATGGATACATTGTCAGTTCTAGTGCTGGTCTTAACTTTGAACCTAGAAGAAGGGGTTGTTATTCATCTATTTTATATTTTTTCTTTTGTGGCCATAATGTGTTCCCACTTTAATTTTATTACTTAATGGAAAAAAAATACTTTTGTGGCCATAAAGTATTCCCACTTTAATTTTATTACTTAATGGAAATAAAATTTGGGGATTGATTTCTTTGACAGTATTTTTATGAGCCAAGAGAGTTAATGATTTATAATATCTATTCTTTTTTTTAATTTAAAATTTTTTAATGTTTATTTTTGAGAGGTAGAGAAAGAGACAGAGTGTGAGCAGGGAAGGGGCAGAGAGAGAGACAGAGAGACATAGAATCTGAAGCAGGCTCCAGGCTCTGAGTTGTCAGCACAGAGCCCGACGCGGGGCTTGATACCACAAACTGTGAGATGATGACCTAAGCCAAAGTCGGACACTTAACTGACTGAGCCACCCAGGCACCCCTTGTAATACCTATTCTTGAAAGATTGTGTAAGATCACCAGCATTAAAAATCCTTTTTTATGTAACAGATTTATTCTTACCAACGGTATTACCCACCCTCAATAGCCAAATGTTTTTGACACTATAAATGTTTATAAATCGCCGTTAGACTTGGATGATGATATTTGGCTTTGGTTCATCCACTTGTTAAAAGTTGAATATTTCTGCATGTAGTCTATATTTGAGGAATATATTAACTATACCTCTTAGAGTGTAGTGTTTTAGGTTTTTAAAGGTATGAAGGATAGGATAATTTATTTAACTTAAGATAATAAAGCAGCTTTAAATTTAATCTTAAGCCAATATAGTCAGGTATAAAAGGACTTGTATACCTGAAGTATAATCCTTTTACTGTTTTCTTTTGTTTTTGTGCTAAGCAAATCCTTATAGGAGAGATCTAAACTATATAACCTAGAGGAATGTTTACAAACATTAAGCAACTAAATTAGCTTTTCAGCTGGCTAACTTTTATTGAATCCTGGTATTTGAAGCTAAGTAAGATTTTAATAGTACATTTATTCTTGGATCAAATTTATAACATGAGAGTGTTTTTCTTTTTTTTTAATAGAGACTCTTGACTAATTTATACTGTGGGGTATTGTATTGTGGGGGTGATCTCAGCATCCGGTTTTATTGTTTTTTTTTAATTCTTATTTGATAGAGTATAGAGAATCCTGATTCAGCACATAAGTAATGCTTGATGTTAGAGCAGTTAATAGAAATTTCATGTGTGTTCTTTTTTCTTGGAGTAAATTAAACCAAGGACTTTAAATCAAATTTCCTCTTCTTCTTCTTTTTAGGTATTTGTTAACAAATACTCTTTACCAGAGTTTAAAATTTGGATAAGAAGCATTAAAAATGTAGCACAATTTGTTCTAAAATTTAGAATAATTACTAAAACCAAAACATATGCCTGGGTTTGCATCCATTTAACCTATTAGCACAAATAGAGTTTTTGTTATTTTTAAACAAGTAAATGTTTGTGTATTCTTATCACTTCTCATTATGATTTTAAAAACACTTCATAATACATATTTATTTTGAGGTATGTTCAGAATCTTATGGAGCATCTTCATGGAGTTTGAAATCCTCTGAATTGAGTATTTTCCATTGAACTTTCAGTTTGAGAACTCGGGTTACTTAGTTTTTGAGAACTGGTTTATCTGAAAAAAGTTTTGAAAATTCTTTCTCTGTTTTAAAGATTGAATCTGTTAGTCCTGGCACTATTTAAGTGGTAGAGGCTGGAATTAAGTGAGCCTAGATCTCTATCTAAGTCCTGAATTCAGTTGCCGATAACCTTGGTCAAAGTAAATAAGATTTGATTTTGATGGTAGTACCTAGGTATATTTTTAGTGTTTATTTTCAAATCTGGGTTAGGTACAATTTACACAGTTTATTTTTCTTCGAAATTTCCAGAGAGGTGGTTTCTTTCATAGTCCTCTAGTTTGGTTATTTAAAATTTTGTCCCTATTTCGTTTAGGTATTTTTGGAAATTGCTTATTTTGACTTTTCTTTGTTACAGAATTATCGTGAATGGCTGCATGGATTTGAAAAGAAGGCAAAAGAATGTGTGGCTGAAACTTCAAGTTCAGAGGAGGTTAAGGTTAGTTCAAGAAATGAAGTATCTCTGTTTTAACCGACATGGAAAAATGAAGTAAATCCGAATTTACCTTTATGAGTGTGGAACAATAAAGTATATATTATAAGTAGAATAATGACCTTTTGAGAAAGTGTAAGAAAGTGATTTCATTTTGAATAAATTTTGGTAGAAATGCCACAAGTCTTCATTGCATTTGGTACATATACAAAGCTAATGTTTGCTGTTTTTTTAACTCTGTATTGTAATCACTTCTAAAACTGTATATTTAACTATCTCTTACTCTGTTTTTAGTCTGTTTAAAAAGTAAAGATCAGTTGAGGTAGGTAGGTAGAAACTGACTGGTTTGCTAAAGTATCCCCAAATACATCATTAAGAGTGTTCAGAATCTAGATGTGTCTTTATCTTTGCTAATGTTTGGAAGATATTTTGTATCTCAAGTGGCATGAATAAAATCCTCTTTTCCATGTGTGTGTAGCATAGGTGTTGTGACTTGACTTCACCTGTGGGTCTGCTTTGATTTTACCATCCTGCTAAAGAGCGATAAGCCTATTTATTATAAAATTGTGTAATATATTTTATAATAATCAGACTCAGGGAGTTTTATTAGTGAAGACTGAGTGACCAAAAAGGTCATTGAACTTTATTTTTACTTAAGAAGGTTGAAATGTAGTGTTTCACCATAAAGCAGTCAGAAATCATTTGTCAAAATATACCATTAAATACTGCAACAAATTTGAAGTACACAGTTTCCTGGTAAAACTAGAGAATTTTTCTTTATTTTATTCTCTGTAGGTTCTAGAGCACAAGCTGAAAGAAGCTGATGAAATGCACACATTGTTACAGCTCGAGTGTGAAAAATATAAATCCGTCCTTGCAGAAACAGTAGGAAATGATTTTTAGTTTACATTTTAGTTTTATTTTTAAATTATTAACGTATTCCTTAGAGTCTTAAATACTGATCTTGTTATTAGAACATGAATTTTTCAAAACAACCATTCTTTTGCCCATAGGAAGGAATTTTACAGAAGCTACAGAGAAGTGTGGAGCAAGAAGAAAACAAATGGAAAGTTAAGGTCGATGAATCACAGAAGACTATTAAACAGGTATTTACAAAAGAAAAGCATAGTGCAGTAGTTCTGAAGAATGTGGGCCCTGGATCAGTAACATCAGTGTAATGTGGAAACTGGTTAGAAATGCTTTTTCTTGGCCCCACCTGAGGTTTTCTGAATATGAAACTGTGGGGACAGCAGTCTGTGTTTCAAGCACCCCCACAATGGATTCTAATGCCCACCCAAGTTTGAGAATCACTTGTTTAGTGTACGACCAGACAGTAGTGATAGAGGATGTAAAGTGCTTTGAACATAGGCAAAGAATTTGGGGTTCAAAATAAGCTTTTCATTGGGGCGCCTGGGTGGCTCAGTTGGTTAAGCGGCTGACTTTGGCTCAGGTCATGATCTCACGGTCCGTGAGTTCAAGGCCTGCGTTGGGCTCTGTGCTGACAGCTCAGAGCCTGGAGCCTGTTTCAGATTCTGTGTCTCCCTCTCTCTGACCCTCCTCCATTCATGCTCGCGCGCGCGCGCTCTCTCTCTCGCTCTCTCTCTCTCTCTCTCGCTCTCTCTCTCTCTCTGTCTCAAAAATAAATGTTTAAAAAAAAATTAAAAAAATAAAAGCTTTACAGCATTGATATGTGATCCATGATACAGTATTCAAGAAAAACTTCTTTTCATGTGATCTGAATGTTACTGTAATTTTTCTCCCATTTATTTGGCTGTGGTAAAGGGTGTCATCTCTGTGGTAGTCATCTTTGTATGGTGACAGATAGTAACTAGACTTTGGGGGCCATTTTGTAATGTATGAAAGTAATCGAATCACTATAATGTACACCTGAAACTAACAGGATATTGTATGTCAATTATACTTCAATAAAAATATGTAATAATCACTTGTTTTCCGGTGCCAACCTGTGCAAAATCTAGGGTTGCCAATGGTATTCTATGTTAATGCGTTTGGGGATTAAATACAGCCAGTTATTAGTTGATTGTTTTAAAAAAATTCAGCACTTTTAGCTAGGCCTTAATATCATGCAAATGGGGTGGGTTTGACTACTGGTTAAATCAGATGTCATACTCTCATATTTAAGGTCTTTTAAAATTCAGTATGATTTTAAATGAGATACATTTCAGAACCTCTGAAGTGTCTGCTTAAACTGCAACAAGGTTTACATGGTCATATGATTGTTTCGCATTTCAGATGCAGTTGTCATTCACATCTTCAGAACAAGAGCTAGAGCGATTAAGAAGAGAAAGTAAAGATATTGAAAATGTATGTTACTTCATCACTTGTAACCTGTGGACTCATTTTTAGTATTAAGGGTTGTCTTAAGATTTATGTGTTAAGATTTCTGTTATCTAATGATGCAGTTGTTATGCTTTTAAGAATATCATGGGTAGTGTTTGAGATGATAAAGTGTTATGTTTGTGTTATAACTTTTCATTATGGGGGAGCATCGTGAAAGGAGATCTTAAATATGTTAACTTTTCCTTCTTTGTTGCTTTGCCAGCTGAGAAGAGAGCGAGAGCATTTGGAAATGGAACTAGAGAAGGCAGAACTTGAGCGATCTACCTATGTTACGGAAGTCAGAGAGGTACTTACAGTAGAACTTTTTCTACCTTGCTTCTCAATTTAAATGAAGTTTATAACAGTGATAGCATTTCCGTAGAAGTTGTTTGTGGCGGAGCTTCCGAGTAGCATACAAAACATGGGATATCATAAGGAGATCAATCTTAAACTCTAAACTTCATTGCAGCTGAAAGATCTGTTGACTGAATTGCAGAAAAAACTTGATGATTCATATTCTGAAGCAGTAAGACAGAATGAAGAGCTAAATTTGGTAAGAAGCTTGTTCTCCACTGGGTATCAAGTAGGCTCTGAAAACACTTGTGTTGACATGTGGAGAAGCCATCCAGACTTCTCCTTGCTAACCTCTTTAGCTTGGCATTTTTGTAAGTTTAAGATAATCTTCATATTCTGATGACTTCCTAAGATGATCTTTCTTTTCTTTACTCCTAAGATGACCCCTCCTTTCTTAGCTCCTCTAACAATAGCATGTTGGGCTTGCAACTCTTCTCCAGAAAAAATTTCTGTGTTTTATAAAACCTGTTTCTTGGACAGCATTATTTTCAGTGAATAAAGAAGTGAATCAGACAGCTAAATATTGGCTGAATTGTGAAGATTGTTTTCTCAGTTACCATGCTTAACTGGACCTCTTACTTTCTAACCTGGAAGGAGATTATTGAAGGTTGAAGATACGTCTTCTTCATTCAAGGATGATAATTCATTCCATATTTTAACTGGTCTTTCTGTAGATTATAGATAACAAAAAGCTTGTGAAAATTCTTTATCATTATTATAACATTTAGAGCATGGTAATTCTAATCTATAGACGTAAAGATAACTAAGTTTAGCTAAATGCCTTACAAAACATAGAGTACCCTGTATTCCCACTCTTAAATTTTCTGGAAATTTACACTGATTATGACAAGCTTAGTTGTTAGATAAATAGGACTATCTTGTTGTATGTTTCAAACAATCATGTCTTTCTGTGACTTAAAAATTGTTATAGCACATGACTAGATTTAAAGTACTTGGATAAACTCTAGGAAGATTATAAGATTGTGAGTTCCTCTTAGCCCAAATTAATCCTGCACACTTTGGAACTTTCTTATACTGCTGTGTATATCAAAGAAAACTTCTTAACTCACTCATTTGGCTGGTCTTCTGTGTTATGGCAGTGATTTATGGGAATGAGTTTTCAAAGTAGGCCTCTTTGAAATGTACACATTTGAGCCCTTCCCCTGCCCTCCCCTTTAGTTTTGAAATAAAATTTTGGTTTTTACTTATCTTCATTTTACTTTAATTAAGTCATTTCCACTGCAGTGTGACTGGTTTTATACATATGCTTACTATTATATTGCACAGATTGGGACTGAGATTGTGTCACAGCTACAAGCCATAAGGCCTACCCTACAATGTGTTGTTAAAAAATGTTTAACTACTATTGTTAGAGATCTTACTTTTTAAAAATTTTATTTTTAAGTTTATTTTTGAGAGAGAGAGAGAGAGAGAGAGTGAGCAGGGGAGGGGCAGAGAAAGAGGAAGACAGAGGATCTGAAGCAGGCCTTGCCCTGACAGCAGAGAGCCCAATGTGGGACTTGAACTCACGAAATGTGAGACCATGACGGGAACTGAAGTTGGAAGCTCAACCAACTGAGCCACCCAGGCACCCCAAGATTTTACTTTTAACTTTGGTCCTAGGTAGCTGACTCCAACGGTAGTATCGAGCCCATAGGATTATAGTTTAGTCTTCATTTGGCCTGATGTTCTCTTTGTAGTTTTTACGTACTTCCATTAAGAGACCATTTTAAATGGTATTTGTTTCTTATTTTTGCCTTGAATCTTCATTTGAGTCTTCTTTTTGTTTGCTCAGGATAACTGTTGCCACATTTTAAGATAAAATAATTTTGTTTTCCTGTACATACTTTGTGTGTTTGGAATAATCTCTCTGATGTACTAAATTAGAGTTAGGTAAAGGAGCAAAAACTGAAGCATTTGGGTATTTAAATAGAGTTCCCAAAATCAAATTTCCACATGAAAAGTCCCTCACTAATTTTCTCTCCAGTCTGAAGGTTAGGATCTTCTATTTCCCCTTTATGGGTCTTGAGGAACTGTTTGGAAATTTAGGCCAATGGGTGCGAGGCAAGGTCAGTTAACCTGATGACTTTAATAAGAAAGTTATTTTTTTGTCAGTATAATCCCTTTCCCTTATTCATATTTAATTGGAACATTTATCATGAGAAAAGGTATTATATACTGACACTAGAGTTTATGGAACTTTACAACTATTTTGACAAAGTGGTTGTTGAGACATATCTTAAGATATCTCTTGTATAATTAGGCCATTGTGGTCTTGCACTGATCTCTTCAGTGATGTTTTAAAGGATTATCAACTTCTAAATTTTTAAGTTTTCATTTTACTGTATTTGTAATCTTCTGTTCAATGTCTTTTAAAATATTACACAGTTGACTCTTAACTGGAGAGGTCAAGAAAGCCTTAAAAAACTAATTAGTAAAATTTCTGACTACTTGCCTTTTAATTCGGAATAATTTAAATATGAACGAAGTACTTAATGAATAGTGATTAAGTAACACTTTTTAAAGGCCCTTTACTGGAATGTGATGGTTTTGTTTTTACATTTGCAGTTTTCTATTCTAAACTCTAGTTTGTTTCTATAGCTTTTCTTATATTTAGCTTTACAGATGGGAACCTCCACCGCTTAGCTTTTCTATACATCTGGTGCAGCATATTGGCTAATCCACTGTGCATAATAACTGTTAGCGATCCCATTCTTTCTCATTCATTCTTCTAGAGGTCTCAGCACAATCAAAGAAGGATGCAGATTAAGTTAACTGTGGTGTTCCTTTATTTTTACAGTTAAAGACACAGTTAAATGAAACACTCACAAAGCTTAGAACTGAACAAAGTGAAAGACAGAAGGTAGCTGGCGACTTGCATAAGGTAAGATGTGGCTTGTCCTGAAGATGCCATATCATCATACTGTGTTGTGCTTTGAATCTTAAGCAAACACACTGCTAATTGTAGATTTTTTTTTTTTTTTTTTTTTTTTTTTTTGCACATTAATGTGTTTATAAATTGAAGCTGTTTTACAGTCACATTTTTGGAACAAAAATTTTGGCTTGTTTTTCCATTATTCTTAATTTGCTTCATTATTTCAACACATTTATATAAGTACTTGCTTTATGAAGTACAGATTAAGTTTTAAATTTGAGTGAAGGTACTCTTAAAAATTTGGTTACATCCATTTATTGTTTTGTTGAGATTTGCTTATGTAGTTGCTTACAAAGCATGTTTCTTTAGATTTTTATAGATCTAAAAGATGTTTCAGAAATTTGTGCCTTTTGTTTCTTTGTAGAAGTACACTTTCTTTGTCTCATATAAATGGGCAGTTTTTAAGATTACATTTCTTTTTACATTAGGTTAATAAGTTATTTGTAATTGTTAGATATTTTTAGTAATGCAGCTTACATATGCTTATATCAGCTGCTTTAGAGTCTGTGTTGTGGGAGTCATTAGCAAAACAAATATGTCACTTTTTTAAAAGTTGAGAGAAATATTTTTATTTGTTCTGTATGATATAGCTTGTAATTGTTATCTAGAAGCCTAGGAATCTATAGAGTACGTTTAGCATGATGGAAAACACAATCTAGGAATTCAGAATAGCTTTAAGTTACTTTGGTGTTAGTGTTATCAGAACATAAAATGTGAACTCAGGATGTTTTGTATCAGCTCAAACTTAGATATGTGATACATTGTCAAGGATGAGCAATCTGATTTACTTTGATATGTGCTTTTTTTTTTTTTTTTCAACGTTTTTTTTTTAATTTATTTTGGGGACAGAGAGAGACAGAGCATGAACGGGGGAGGGGCAGAGAGAGAGGGAGACACAGAATCGGAAACAGGCTCCAGGCTCCGAGCCATCAGCCCAGAGCCTGACGCGGGGCTCGAACTCACAGACCGCGAGATCGTGACCTGGCTGAAGTCGGACGCTTAACCGACTGCGCCACCCAGGCGCCCCTGATATGTGCTTTTAATTTTTGACCTTGATCAAAATATACAACGTGCGCTTTTAGCCTAGCAGTTTGGTTTCTCAGATACTAAGGATATTAAACAGGTGCTTAAAGATAAGGATGTGCCGTGTTACTTACAACAGAAATACTGTGCAACATTTGATTGGAAATGCACATAAATATTTATTGATATAAAAAGTTAACAAAAATACTTTGTGAAACAAACAAGTATAAAACAGCATGTATGTTAAAATCCCATTTATATGAAAGTTTCTGCCCATATTTTCTACTGTCGCAAGATGTATATACAAGAGGGATCTGGACAAGAGAGTCTGGGCAAACCCACTGACTTTTTTAGGATTTGTGGGGCATATATGGTTTCTCTCACATATTCATTTTTGCTGGTGTGCTTAACACAACGCTTTAAAAATGTAAAAACCACTCTTAGTTTGCGAGCTATACAAAGACAGGCTGTGTCCAGAATTGGCCGATGCCTTATCTAGACTAATAACCTAAATATCAACTGTGGTTATTTCTTTTTTAAATTTCTTTATACATTTTCTGTATTATTTGAACTTTTCAGACAATAAGCAGTGAGCATGTGTTTTTATAATCTGGTCAGGGAGGAAGCTGTTTTCATTTTGGAGAGAAAAACAATAGATTGGCTGTACCTGTATTTTGACATGAGCTTTATTTAATCTTGTACAGAATATGTAAGAAAATCGCTCATTTTTTTTTTCTCATATGTTTATCAGTTGTAGTATTTCGAGGCTACCATATTGTTTTCCTTACAGGCTCAACAGTCACTTGATCTTATCCAGTCAAAAATAGTAAAAGCTGCTGGAGACACTACTGTTATTGAGAATAGTGATGTTTCCCCAGACACGGTATGCGTTTTCTTTAACCGCACATCTCTAGGCTAATTACCTTGTAAATCACGTGAAGAATAAAAAGTGTGCAAGAACCATCTCTGACTTAAAAAATGTCTTTGTAACATATGTCCATCAGTTACATTGAATTCTTACCGAAAGCCATCTTTTCTATGATATATTTTATCTCTGAAGTGCAGTGTTTTTATTAAGTATGTTTTCACTTTAGCTTAATAAGGTGTTATATTCATTTTAATGTTTGTGTTGCAAGTATTATGGTATACTGCTTAAGAGTGTGGACTTTGGTAGACTGCCGCCTGGGCTTGAATCCTGACCCTGCTGCTTAGTAGCTTTGGACAACTTTCCTTAGCCTCTCTGTGCTTTAGTTGCCCCATCTGTGAAAGGCAGTGATAATAGTACCAATCCTATAGGATTGTTGAAGGGAATAAATGAGTTCCTATATAAAACACTTAGAATAGTCTGTAACATTTACAGTAGTGCCTAGCTCAGTATATGTGAACTTACTTTTACTGTTATGAATGTGCTTTCCTTTGGTGTCTGGCGAATTTTTTTCTGAAAAGAGAAATGGATTTATAACTGATATTCAGGGTCTAGATTGTTGCCTTTGTTGGCCTAGTAACATTTGTAACCTAGCTTTCTTTGGTGCAACCTTATTTGCACCCCTAGGTAGCAAGCAATATTTCTTTTTTAATGTTTGTTTATTTTTAAGAGAGACAGAGCGTGAGTGGGGGAGGGACAGAACATAAAAGAGAGAGAGAGGAAGACACAGATTCTGAAGCAGACTCCAGGCTCTGAGCTGTCAGCACAGAGCCCAACGTAGGGCTCAATCTCATAAACCGTGAGATCATGACCTGAGCCCGTTGGATACTTAACTGACTGAGCCACCCAAGTCCCTTGCACACACTATATTTCTTTATGTGGTTTTTGTTATTATTTGTTCTCATGTGATTTTCAGTATTTTTCATGTTTGTATTTAAAACAACAATAAAATATTTTCTATTTTGGTTGCAAATGCCTTTTCCTTATTCTGGAGTTTCTCATCACTTTCCCCTTCTCTTTAGGAGTCTTCTGAGAAGGAGACGATGTCTGTAAGTCTAAATCAGACTGTAACACAGTTACAGCAGCTGCTTGAGGCAGTAAACCAACAGCTCACAAAGGAGAAAGAACACTACTAGGCATTAGGTAAGGATAACTGAAGTGTCATTGTCTGTGGGTTATTGACACTGTGTATGTGAATGTGTCTGTAGCGTATGCTTGCCGTGAGTACAGAAGCTCTTGTTGCCCTAATGGAAATATTCCCCCTTTCTCACTCTCCGTACCTCCAGATGATAGCTTTAGGTTTCTTGGAGCTTTATTTCCATCTCTTACATATTTTGGTCTTGTGGCTTGGAGGGGGAAAATCCTTTTATTTTTGCCACCTTTGACCCTCTTATAAAACAGACTCTCTTGTAACTTGTTCACCTAGGTTTTGTTCATTGCATAATGTGTGCACCTGTTTCTTTAGTTTATCCTCATCTTCGTACTGGTACAGGATCTATGTGATTTTTTTTAATGACTTGGTAAAATAAAGTGACTAATGTTTTTACTGAGGTAAGATGCTGAATTGAAAATCAGATTATCACAATTTCTTTAAACTGGAAACCGAGTTTTACTTATGTGTGCTTATAGGGTAAAGAAATTCCCCCTTTTTTAATGTTTATTCATTTTTTGAGAGTGAGTGAGTGAGTGGAGGAGGGGCAGAGAGAGGGAGACACAGAATCCAAAGCAGGCTCCAGGCTCTGAGCCATTCTCATAGAGCCCGATGCAGGGCTCAAACTCACAAACTGTGAGATCATGACCTGGGCTGAAGTTGGAATTTTAACTGACTGAGCCACCCAGGCGCCCCAAGAAATCCCAGGTTTGTTTTTTTTTTGTTTTTTTTTTTTTTTTTTTTTTAACATTTATTTATTTTTGAGACAGAGACAGAGCATGAATGGGGGAGGGTCAGAGAGAGGGAGACACAGAATCTGAAACAGGCTCCAGGCTCTGAGCAGTCAGCACAGAGCCCGACGCGGGGCTCGAACCCACGGACAGTGAGATCGTGACCTGAGCCGAAGTCGGACGCTTAGCCGACTGAGCCACCCAGGCGCCCCAAGAAATCCCAGTTTTTAACTCCTGAAGTGAGAGTCTGAATTGAAGATAAATAAACCTATCATTAACCTAACCATGTTATGAAATTTTATTGCCCTCAGGATAGGTTAGGTGTCCTAGAAAAGTTGAGCGGGTCACCATTTTGATTACAGGGGCAGCAGTCTATCTCACTGTCATAGAACGATTGTCTTCTGATCTGTCCTGGCATAAAATCTCCTTTAAAATGCTATTTCAGGTCAGTTACCTCTAAAAGACTTTGTAGATAAACCCAGCTCATTCTTTTAAACTGCCAGCAAAAATAATTACTCCTTAATCTTTTATCCTTGGTAAGCTGATCTCTCCATAGCATATAAACTTCTGCCACATTACCTCCCTTCTCCAAATTGGAAAATAACTTGCTTCCTGTTTCATTGGGAAACTCTTTCTCTCATGTTTTCAGCCTTACTCTCTTTACTGCACATGTTCCTTCTGTAGTCTTAAAAACCTGTTCTGATGTCTTGTTTTAACCTCATACTTCCTTCAGGATACCACCTTAATTTTGTTTGTTTAACAGATATTCTTAAACAATTCTCACAGTATGCACTTCTCTACTTGCTGTTAACAGCTTCCTCTAGTCTAGAATACCATTCCAGTGAAAACTTTTTTGCTGGGGTCATTAGTGATTTCCTAATTGCTAGATCTGATACAGGACTTTCTTTTAATACTGAAAGTATAAGAAAGTATAATAGTTTTCAGTATAAAAACTGAAAATAGTTATGAAATATGCTGGAGTCAGGCCATAGGCCTTTGTGTGATAGGGAAAGGGCTTCATTTTTGAGAGCCTAAAAAATTCCAAGAATACTTACTATCCTTGTCTTTCAACCTTGTCAGTCGCATCTCTCCGTCATCTCAGAGGTGTTCTTTAATATTTCTTTTTCTTCCCAAACACATGGTTTGCTCATATTAAGTCTTGTGAACCTGTTTCTACATTGGTCTTCATCATATTAAGTTTGAGACTAAATACTGATTGATGGTAGTATAACACTTTAATTTTTCAGATTTGTTTTCTCTGATGTATGAAATTATAGTAACTTTTAAAATATATATATCCTGGCAGTACAACTAAAACTGAGCTATTGTTTGGCAGGTAGCTCCCCTGAGTGCTAACTCTTATCAGCTAATGAACAGAAGTCCAGGTTTGACAAGTGAAAGGGTGGTTGAGCATCAGCAGTGCATTGTGAAGGATAGGATGGATTGTATGAAGATCACCGTCCACCAGGCACTTGAGAACTCTGTCGTCTATAGGTTCTACCCGGCATTGACAGTGATAACACTTCCCTACACATCCGTTGGTTCCCACAGCTCTTCTTTGTGCCCTTTAAATGTTTATGTTACCAGGGGTGCCTGGGTCGCTCAGTCGGTTGAGCATCCGACTTCAGGTTATGATCTCACGGTTCGTGAGTTCGAGCCCCTCCCTGTCGGGCTCTGTGCTGACAGCTCAGAGCCTGGAGCCTGCTTCAGATTCTGTTTCCCTCTTTCTCTGATCCTCCCCCGCTCACATTCTGTCTCTCTCTCCCTCAAAATAAATGAACATTAAAAAAAATTTTTTAAATGCTTATGTTACCCTCAGTGTTTTAACTTTAGCCATCATTTTTGCTCAGTGTTTTCTCCCTCTCGTTGAACTCTCTTAAAACTAGTACTTATGATGAGAAAAAAATCCAAACTACTACCTGATGATTAAATTGGAAGTTTAATTTGCTTAATCATCAAAATGTAGATAATAGATTAATATCTGATGTCAGGAAAATTACTTCTTTTAAGTATACACCACAAGTACATATGAATTGTTCAAAATAATGCTGTACAGTTTTGATAAGGGAAAGACAACGTTTGAAAGACAAAAATGAGAGAGGTGATGACATGTAGTAATTTAGTTTTCTAAATCCTAATATATGTTACTTAGCATGTAGGGGTAGGTATATTGATCTTACAGACTTAATTTGTAAACCCTTAAGCCTTCTCTTCTCTTTTGGAAGTCTTCCTATCCATCTCCTATCCCTCCTCCCTCTCTCCCTCCCCAAAAGAGATTATCATTCCTTCCCTTTTTCATGAGTTGAGGTCATTTTTTTTAGGTTTGAACTGGCAACACTAGTACTTTATAGTATACCTTTTTTTTTGTTACCTATCTTTCAGATATCTATTTTTCTTTATGTTTCATGTTTGCCTAGCTTCTCAGTATTCAAAGTGTGTATCTGACCATATCAGAAGATTTTATTACTCCAGAGTCTTAGTCTGGGCTGCTATAACAAAAATCCCATAGACTGGGTGGCTTAAACAACATTTATATTTGATGGTTCTGGGGGCTGCAGAGTCCAAGATCAGGGCTGCAGCAGATTCTGTGCCTGGTGAGACCTTCCTGGTTTAAAGACGGTCATCTTCCCACAGTGTCCTTGTATGGCAGAAGGGGCAAGAGAGCTCTCTTCGATCTCTTTTAGAAGGACACTAATCCCATTCATGATGGTGGAGTCTTCCAAAGGCCTCGCTTCCAAATGCCATTGCATTGGGAGTTAGACTCTCAACATATAAATTTTGGGAGACACAAACATTCAGACCATAACATTCAGGTCCTGTTACCTTGGAACCAGGGTATGGAATCCTGGGGAGGTAGGACGATAATTTTAACAGCAGTCACTTTATGAGTGTGCTCCTAAGCATGAGCAGGCTTCTGACATGTGGTCATTCATTTAATCTTGACAACAACCTAGGACGGTAGATAGGTGGTATTATTATTATCATTATCATTATTATTGATTATTACCATTTTACAATGGACCCAAAGAGGTTCCTGTAATTTGCCCAAGGTCATGCAGCTGGTAACTGGGTGAGCTGGGATTTGAGTCGAGGTGATCTCTGCCCAGCACCTATGCTCTTAATCAGTACTTTTCTTCTCCTTTAATCCACGCATTCTGTGCTCTGACCCCTTTTGTTGCTGCTTTCTTTTCTCTTCATCTGGCTAATCCTTAGTTGCCAGCCTCTTCTTGCTCGTGTAGTCAATTCTGACTTTTTCCTAGTTGGTATTTGGTTTGTCAGTAGTGAATTGGAGAGGCTCTCGATGTTATCCAGAAAAAATTGAGGGGAAGTTTTGTGTATGTGTTTTGTATGTATGTTCATTCCCTACTCTTGTGTGACAAATAGATTTTTTTTGTGATGTAGTTGTGTCTTGTTTCTGAAAGAAAGATGTTCTTTTATAGCAGTATTGAAGCATAAAGACTAGTGTTCCAGATAAAAGCTGGCATTCATTTCTACGTGTTACACTGGCTATCACAGTGCTCAGGTTTTCATTTTCTGTGATATGTTTGCGTAGCACTTAATAATATCCTGTACCAGTGGGCTAGGTAGACTTTCTGATCCCCTACTAATCTTGTTTTCAATTAGAGAACATGATAACCAGTGAGAACTTTGCTTTTTAACTTTCTAATTCTTTTCCCCTCAACTTTTTATTTTGAAAAAGTTCACACATAAAGAAAAGCTGAGGGGCGCTTGGGTGACTCAGTCAGTTAAGCGTCTGGCTCTTGATTTCGGCTCAGGTCATGATCTTACACTTCGTGAGTTTGAGCCCCACATTGGG
Source organism: Panthera uncia (assembly GCF_023721935.1). NCBI lineage: Eukaryota > Metazoa > Chordata > Mammalia > Carnivora > Felidae > Panthera > Panthera uncia. Next base: position 43,404,181 of record NW_026057582.1, on the reverse strand, counting down.
GCTCTGTGCTGACAGCGTGGAGCCTGCTTGGAATTCTCTCTCTCCCTCTCTCTCTGCTTGTCCCCTGCTCATGCTCGCTCTGTCTCAAAATAAATAAACTTAAAAAGAAAAGCTGAAAGAATGGTGCAACACTCATACATCCTTTACCTGCTTGATCTCTTTATGTGTATACATGTATTTTGTTGATGTCAAACCATTTGAAAGTAACTTACAGATACCATGACATTTTATCCCAAAGCACTTCAGTATGTATCTCTGAAGAACATAGTCATTCTCTTATAAATCCACAGTAGTATCCTTATCACATCCAAAAAAACAAAAACAAAAAAAAACCAAGAAACAAAAAAATCCCTCAAAAAAGCAGTAGTTCTATAAAATCATCCAGTATTAAAACCATATATTCAAATTTTTTCAATTTTACCACAGATACCTTTTTAGCTGTTTTTCCCAAACCAGTCACAATTGTATATGTTGTGTTTGGATAAGTCTTTTTAGTCTCTATAATGGCTTTTAAAGTTTCACTTCTTTTTTTCAACGTTTTTTTTTTTTTTTTTTTTAATTTATTTTTGGGACAGAGAGAGACAGAGCATGAACGGGGGAGGGGCAGAGAGAGAGGGAGACACAGAATCTGAAACAGGCTCCAGGCTCCGAGCCATCAGCCCAGAGCCTGACGCGGGGCTCGAACTCACAGACCGCAAGATCGTGACCTGGCTGAAGTCGGACGCTTAACCGACTGCGCCACCCAGGCGCCCCTTTTAAAGTTTCACTTCTTATAGTCATTTTATCTGACTTGGAAAGCTTCACATGACCTCAGAAAATCTCAGCCTGAAACTTTGTTCATTCATGGGGGAGAGTTGTAAATTCCAGTGCGCTTCACCTTATTAGCTTTATATTTTCTTGAGTAAAACTAATAAAAATGGATTCCAGGTGTTGTTCTTTTAAAAGTTTCCTTTTCTTTCTTTCTTTCTTTCTTTCTTTCTTTCTTTCTTTCTTTCTTTTTCTTTCTTCCTTCCTTCCTTCCTTCCTTCCT